>NW_028251724.1:0-45243 GCF_964263255.1 Lissotriton vulgaris
ACCCCTCAGAGTGACCAAAATGGCCATTTTTACAGAGTTTTGCTTACTCAAAAGCTTTAATTTTGACCAATTTCAGGCGCATAAATGATTTTAAACACACTTATTTTAGTTGAAAAAGTCATAATTCACATCCAACAGTCATTTAGAGTCAAAAGATTACATGTTAAAATTTCATCCATATTGACCATTTTGGAATCGTTCGACAGGTCCGGAGTCATCGTTTTTCATCAGAAAATTGATTTTTGGGACTGTACCAAAAATGATTCAAAATGTCAAATGGATCGTGCCTCATGTTGAATAACCACTTTTTAACCCCTCAGATTGACCAAAATTGCCATTTTTACAGAGTTGTTGCTTATTCAAAAGCTTTAATTTTGACCAATTTCAGGCACATAAATGACTTTAAACACACTTATTTTAGTTGAAAAAGTCATAATTCACATCCAACAGTCATTTAGAGTCAAAAGATTAAATGTTAAAATTTCATCCATATTGACCATTTTGGAATCGTTCGACAGGTCCGGAGTCATCGTTTTTCATCAGAAAATGGATTTTTGGGACTGTACCAAAAATGATTCAAAATGTCAATTGGATCGTGCCTCATGTTGAATAACCACTTTTTAACCCCTCAGAGTGACCAAAATGGCCATTTTTACAGAGTTTTGCTTACTCAAAAGCTTTAATTTTGACCAATTTCAGGCGCATAAATGATTTTAAACACACTTATTTTAGTTGAAAAAGTCATAATTCACATCCAACAGTCATTTAGAGTCAAAAGATTACATGTTAAAATTTCATCCATATTGACCATTTTGGAAACGTTCGACAGGTCCGGAGTCATCGTTTTTCATCAGAAAATGGATTTTTGGGACTGTACCAAAAATGATTCAAAATGTCAATTGGATCGTGCCTCATGTTGAATAACCACTTTTTAACCCCTCAGAGTGACCAAAATGGCCATTTTTACAGAGTTTTGCTTACTCAAAAGCTTCAATTTTGACCAATTTCAGGCACATAAATGACTTTAAACACACTTATTTTAGTTGAAAAAGTCATAATTCCCATCCAACAGTCATTTGGAGTCAAAAGATTAAATGTTAAAATTTCATCCATATTGACCATTTTGGGAACGTTCGACAGGTCCGGAGTCATCGTTTTTCATCAGAAAATGGATTTTTGGGACTGTACCAAAAATGATTCAAAATGTCAAATGGATCGTGACTCATGTTGAATAACCACTTTTTAACCCCTCAGAGTGACCAAAATGGCCATTTTTACAGAGTTTTGCTTTCTCAAAAGCTTCAATTTTGACCAATTTCAGGCACATAAATGACTTTAAACACACTTATTTTAGTTGAAAAAGTCATATTTCCCATCCAACAGTCATTTGGAGTCAAAAGATTAAATGTTAAAATTTCATCCATATTGACCATTTTGGGAACGTTCGACAGGTCCGGAATCATCGTTTTTCATCAGAAAATGGATTTTTGGGACTGTACCAAAAATGATTCGAAATGTCAAATGGATCGTGCCTCATGTTGAATAACCACTTTTTAACCCCTCAGAGTGACCAAAATTGCCATTTTTACAGAGTTTTTGCTTATTCAAAAGCTTTAATTTTGACCAATTTCAGGCACATAAATGACTTTAAACACACTTATTTTAGTTGAAAAAGTCATAATTCACATCCAACAGTCATTTAGAGTCAAAAGATTAAATGTTAAAATTTCATCCATATTGACCATTTTGGGAACGTTCGACAGGTCCGGAGTCATCGTTTTTCATAAGAAAATGGATTTTTGGGACTGTACCAAAAATGATTCAAAATGTCAATTGGATCGTGCCTCATGTTGAATAACCACTTTTTAACCCCTCAGAGTGACCAAAATGGCCATTTTTACAGAGTTTTGCTTACTCAAAAGCTTCAATTTTGACCAATTTCAGGCACATAAATGACTTTAAACACACTTGATTTAGTTCAAAAAGACATAATTCACATCCAACAGTCATTTAGAGTCAAAAGATTAAATGTTACAATTTCATCCATATTGACCATTTTGGAAACGTTCGACAGGTCCGGAGTCATCGTTTTTCAGCAGAAAATGGATTTTTGGGACTGTACCAAAAATGATTCAAAATGTCAAATGGATCGTGCCTCATGTTGAATAACCACTTTTTAACCCCTCAGAGTGACCAACATTGCCATTTTTACAGAGTTTCGCTTACTCAAAAGCTTCAATTTTGACCTATTTCAGGCACAGAAATGACTTTAAACACACTTATTTTAGTTGAAAAAGTCATAATTCACATCCAACAGTCATTTAGAGTCAAAAGATTAAATGTTAAAATTTCATCCATATTGACCTTTTTGGAAACGTTCGACAGGTCCGGAATCATCGTTTTTCATCAGAAAATGGATTTTTGGGACTGTACCAAAAATGATTCAAAATGTCAAATGGATCGTGCCTCATGTTGAATAACCACTTTTTAACCCCTCAGATTGACCAAAATTTCCATTTTTACAGAGTTTTTGCTTATTCAAAAGCTTTAATTTTGACCAATTTCAGGCACATAAATGACTTTAAACACACTTATTTTAGTTGAAAAAGTCATAATTCACATCCAACAGTCATTTAGAGTCAAAAGATTAAATGTTAAAATTTCATCCATATTGACCATTTTGGAATCAGTCGACAGGTCCGGAGTCATCGTTTTTCATCAGAAAATTGATTTTTGGGACTGTACCAAAAATGATTCAAAATGTCAATTGGATCGTGCCTCATGTTGAATAACCACTTTTTAACCCCTCAGAGTGACCAAAATGGCCATTTTTACAGTTTTGCTTACTCAAAAGCTTTAATTTTGACCAATTTCAGGCGCATAAATGATTTTAAACACACTTATTTTAGTTGAAAAAGTCATAATTCACATCCAACAGTCATTTAGAGTCAAAAGATTACATGGTAAAATTTCATCCATATTGACCATTTTGGAATCGTTCGACAGGTCCGGAGTCATCGTTTTTCATCAGAAAATTGATTTTTGGGACTGTACCAAAAATGATTCAAAATGTCAATTGGATCGTGCCTCATGTTGAATAACCACTTTTTAACCCCTCAGAGTGACCAAAATGGCCATTTTTACAGAGTTTTGCTTACTCAAAAGCTTCAATTTTGACCAATTTCAGGCACATAAATGACTTTAAACACACTTGATTTAGTTGAAAAAGTCATAATTCACATCCAACAGTCATTTAGAGTCAAAAGATTAAATGTTAAAATTTCATCCATATTGACCATTTTGGAAACGTTTGACAGGTCCGGAGTCATCGTTTTTCATCAGAAAATTGATTTTTGGGACTGTACCAAAAATGATTCAAAATGTCAATTGGATCGTGCCTCATGTTGAATAACCACTTTTTAACCCCTCAGAGTGACCAAAATGGCCATTTTTACAGAGTTTTGCTTACTCAAAAGCTTCAATTTTGACCAATTTCAGGCACATAAATGACTTTAAACACACTTATTTTAGTTGAAAAAGTCATAATTCACATCCAACAGTCATTTAGAGTCAAAAGATTAAATGTTAAAATTTCATCCATATTGACCATTTTGGAATCGTTCGACAGGTCCGGAGTCATCGTTTTTCATCAGAAAATTGATTTTTGGGACTGTACCAAAAATGATTCAAAATGTCAAATGGATCGTGCCTCATGTTGAATAACCACTTTTTAACCCCTCAGAGTGACCAACATTGCCATTTTTACAGAGTTTTGCTTACTCAAAAGCTTCAATTTTGACCAATTTCAGGCACATAAATGACTTTAAACACACTTATTTTAGTTGAAAAAGTCATAATTCCCATCCAACAGTCATTTGGAGTCAAAAGATTAAATGTTAAAATTTCATCCATATTGACCATTTTGGGAACGTTCGACAGGTCCGGAGTCATCGTTTTTCATCAGAAAATGGATTTTTGGGACTGTACCAAAAATGATTCAAAATGTCAAATGGATCATGCCTCATGTTGAATAACCACTTTTTAACCCCTCAGATTGACCAAAATTTCCATTTTTACAGAGTTTTTGCTTATTCAAAAGCTTTAATTTTAACCAATTTCAGGCACATAAATGACTTTAAACACACTTATTTTAGTTGAAAAAGTCATAATTCACATCCAACAGTCATTTAGAGTCAAAAGATTAAATGTTAAAATTTCATCCATATTGACCATTTTGGAATCGTTCGACAGGTCCGGAGTCATCGTTTTTCATCAGAAAATGGATTTTTGGGACTGTACCAAAAATGATTCAAAATGTCAATTGGATCGTGCCTCATGTTGAATAACCACTTTTTAACCCCTCAGAGTGACCAAAATGGCCATTTTTACAGAGTTTTGCTTACTCAAAAGCTTTCATTTTGACCAATTTCAGGCGCATAAATGATTTTAAACACACTTATTTTAGTTGAAAAAGTCATAATTCACATCCAACAGTCATTTAGAGTCAAAAGATTACATGTTAAAATTTCATCCATATTGACCATTTTGGAATCGTTCGACAGGTCCGGAGTCATCGTTTTTCATCAGAAAATGGATTTTTGGGACTGTACCAAAAATGATTCAAAATGTCAATTGGATCGTGCCTCATGTTGAATAACCACTTTTTAACCCCTCAGAGTGACCAAAATGGCCATTTTTACAGAGTTTTGCTTACTCAAAAGCTTCAATTTTGACCAATTTCAGGCACATAAATGACTTTAAACACACTTGATTTAGTTGAAAAAGTCATAATTCACATCCAACAGTCATTTAGAGTCAAAAGATTAAATGTTAAAATTTCATCCATATTGACCATTTTGGAAACGTTCGACAGGTCCGGAGTCATCGTTTTTCATCAGAAAATGGATTTTTGGGACTGTACCAAAAATGATTCAAAATGTCAAATGGATCGTGCCTCATGTTGAATAACCACTTTTTAACCCCTCAGAGTGACCAAAATTGCCATTTTTACAGAGTTTTTGCTTATTCAAAAGCTTTAATTGTGACCAATTTCAGGCACATAAATGACTTTAAACACACTTATTTCAGTTGAAAAAGTCATAATTCACATCCAACAGTCATTTAGAGTCTAAAGATTAAATGTTAAAATTTCATCCATATTGACCATTTTGTGAACGTTCGACAGGTCCGGAGTCATCGTTTTTCATCAGAAAATGGATTTTTGGGACTGTACCAAAAATGATTCAAAATGTCAAATGGATCGTGCCTCATGTTGAATAACCACTTTTTAACCCCTCAGAGTGACCAAAATGGCCATTTTTACAGAGTTTTGCTTACTCAAAAGCTTCAATTTTGACCAATTTCAGGCACATAAATGACTTTAAACACACTTATTTTAGTTGAAAAAGTCATAATTCCCATCCAACAGTCATTTGGAGTCAAAAGATTAAATGTTAAAATTTCATCCATATTGACCATTTTGGGAACGTTCGACAGGTCCGGAGTCATCGTTTTTCATCAGAAAATGGATTTTTGGGACTGTACCAAAAATGATTCAAAATGTCAATTGGATCGTGCCTCATGTTGAATAACCACTTTTTAACCCCTCAGAGTGACCAAAATGGCCATTTTTACAGAGTTTTGCTTACTCAAAAGCTTTAATTTTGACCAATTTCAGGCGCATAAATGATTTTAAACACACTTATTTTAGTTGAAAAAGTCATAATTCACATCCAACAGTCATTTAGAGTCAAAAGATTACATGGTAAAATTTCATCCATATTGACCATTTTGGAATCGTTCGACAGGTCCGGAGTCATCGTTTTTCATCAGAAAATGGATTTTTGGGACTGTACCAAAAATGATTCAAAATGTCAATTGGATCGTGCCTCATGTTGAATAACCACTTTTTAACCCCTCAGAGTGACCAAAATGGCCATTTTTACAGAGTTTTGCTTACTCAAAAGCTTCAATTTTGACCAATTTCAGGCACATAAATGACTTTAAACACACTTGATTTAGTTGAAAAAGTCATAATTCACATCCAACAGTCATTTAGAGTCAAAAGATTAAATGTTAAAATTTCATCCATATTGACCATTTTGGAAACGTTCGACAGGTCCGGAGTCATCGTTTTTCATCAGAAAATGGATTTTTGGGACTGTACCAAAAATGATTCAAAATGTCAATTGGATCGTGCCTCATGTTGAATAACCACTTTTTAACCCCTCAGAGTGACCAAAATGGCCATTTTTACAGAGTTTTGCTTACTCAAAAGCTTCAATTTTGACCAATTTCAGGCACATAAATGACTTTAAACACACTTATTTTAGTTGAAAAAGTCATAATTCACATCCAACAGTCATTTAGAGTCAAAAGATTACATGTTAAAATTTCATCCATATTGACCATTTTGGAATCGTTCGACAGGTCCGGAGTCATCGTTTTTCATCAGAAAATTGATTTTTGGGACTGTACAAAAAATGATTCAAAATGTCAAATGGATCGTGCCTCATGTTGAATAACCACTTTTTAACCCCTCAGAGTGACCAAAATTGCCATTTTTACAGAGTTTTTGCTTATTCAAAAGCTTTAATTTTGACCAATTTCAGGCACATAAATGACTTTAAACACACTTATTTTAGTTGAAAAAGTCATAATTCACATCCAACAGTCATTTAGAGTCAAAAGATTAAATGTTAAAATTTCATCCATATTGACCATTTTGGGAACGTTCGACAGGTCCGGAGTCATCGTTTTTCATAAGAAAATGGATTTTTGGGACTGTACCAAAAATGATTCAAAATGTCAATTGGATCGTGCCTCATGTTGAATAACCACTTTTTAACCCCTCAGAGTGACCAAAATGGCCATTTTTACAGAGTTTTGCTTACTCAAAAGCTTCAATTTTGACCAATTTCAGGCACATAAATGACTTTAAACACACTTGATTTAGTTCAAAAAGACATAATTCACATCCAACAGTCATTTAGAGTCAAAAGATTAAATGTTACAATTTCATCCATATTGACCATTTTGGAAACGTTCGACAGGTCCGGAGTCATCGTTTTTCAGCAGAAAATGGATTTTTGGGACTGTACCAAAAATGATTCAAAATGTCAAATGGATCGTGCCTCATGTTGAATAACCACTTTTTAACCCCTCAGAGTGACCAACATTGCCATTTTTACAGAGTTTCGCTTACTCAAAAGCTTCAATTTTGACCTATTTCAGGCACAGAAATGACTTTAAACACACTTATTTTAGTCGAAAAGGTCATAATTCACATCCAACAGTTATTTGGAGTCAAAAGATTAAATGTCAAAATTTCATCCATATTGACCATTTTGGGGACGTTCGACAGGTCCGGAGTCATCGTTTTTCATCAGAAAATGGATTTTTGGGACTGTACCAAAAATGATTCAAAATGTCAATTGGATCGTGCCTCATGTTGAATAACCACTTTTTAACCCCTCAGAGTGACCAAAATGGCCATTTTTACAGAGTTTTGCTTACTCAAAAGATTCAATTTTGACCAATTTCAGGCACATAAATGACTTTAAACACACTTATTTTAGTTGAAAAAGTCATAATTCACATCCAACAGTCATTTAGAGTCAAAAGATTAAATGTTAAAATTTCATCCATATTGACCTTTTTGGAAACGTTCGACAGGTCCGGAATCATCGTTTTTCATCAGAAAATGGATTTTTGGGACTGTACCAAAAATGATTCAAAATGTCAAATGGATCGTGCCTCATGTTGAATAACCACTTTTTAACCCCTCAGATTGACCAAAATTTCCATTTTTACAGAGTTTTTGCTTATTCAAAAGCTTTAATTTTGACCAATTTCAGGCACATAAATGACTTTAAACACACTTATTTTAGTTGAAAAAGTCATAATTCACATCCAACAGTCATTTAGAGTCAAAAGATTAAATGTTAAAATTTCATCCATATTGACCATTTTGGAATCGTTCGACAGGTCCGGAGTCATCGTTTTTCATCAGAAAATGGATTTTTGGGACTGTACCAAAAATGATTCAAAATGTCAATTGGATCGTGCCTCATGTTGAATAACCACTTTTTAACCCCTCAGAGTGACCAAAATGGTAATTTTTACAGTTTTGCTTACTCAAAAGCTTTAATTTTGACCAATTTCAGGCGCATAAATGATTTTAAACACACTTATTTTAGTTGAAAAAGTCATAATTCACATCCAACAGTCATTTAGAGTCAAAAGATTACATGGTAAAATTTCATCCATATTGACCATTTTGGAATCGTTCGACAGGTCCGGAGTCATCGTTTTTCATCAGAAAATGGATTTTTGGGACTGTACCAAAAATGATTCAAAATGTCAATTGGATCGTGCCTCATGTTGAATAACCACTTTTTAACCCCTCAGAGTGACCAAAATGGCCATTTTTACAGAGTTTTGCTTACTCAAAAGCTTCAATTTTGACCAATTTCAGGCACATAAATGACTTTAAACACACTTGATTTAGTTGAAAAAGTCATAATTCACATCCAACAGTCATTTAGAGTCAAAAGATTAAATGTTAAAATTTCATCCATATTGACCATTTTGGAAACGTTCGACAGGTCCGGAGTCATCGTTTTTCATCAGAAAATTGATTTTTGGGACTGTACCAAAAATGATTCAAAATGTCAATTGGATCGTGCCTCATGTTGAATAACCACTTTTTAACCCCTCAGAGTGACCAAAATGGCCATTTTTACAGAGTTTTGCTTACTCAAAAGCTTCAATTTTGACCAATTTCAGGCACATAAATGACTTTAAACACACTTATTTTAGTTGAAAAAGTCATAATTCACATCCAACAGTCATTTAGAGTCAAAAGATTAAATGTTAAAATTTCATCCATATTGACCATTTTGGAAACGTTCGACAGGTCCGGAGTCATCGTTTTTCATCAGAAAATTGATTTTTGGGACTGTACCAAAAATGAATCAAAATGTCAAATGGATCGTGCCTCATGTTGAATAACCACTTTTTAACCCCTCAGAGTGACCAACATTGCCATTTTTACAGAGTTTTGCTTACTCAAAAGCTTCAATTTTGACCAATTTCAGGCACATAAATGACTTTAAACACACTTATTTTAGTTGAAAAAGTCATAATTCCCATCCAACAGTCATTTGGAGTCAAAAGATTAAATGTTAAAATTTCATCCATATTGACCATTTTGGGAACGTTCGACAGGTCCGGAGTCATCGTTTTTCATCAGAAAATGGATTTTTGGGACTGTACCAAAAATGATTCAAAATGTCAAATGGATCGTGCCTCATGTTGAATAACCACTTTTTAACCCCTCAGATTGACCAAAATTTCCATTTTTACAGAGTTTTTGCTTATTCAAAAGCTTTAATTTTAACCAATTTCAGGCACATAAATGACTTTAAACACACTTATTTTAGTTGAAAAAGTCATAATTCACATCCAACAGTCATTTAGAGTCAAAAGATTAAATGTTAAAATTTCATCCATATTGACCATTTTGGAATCGTTCGACAGGTCCGGAGTCATCGTTTTTCATCAGAAAATGGATTTTTGGGACTGTACCAAAAATGATTCAAAATGTCAATTGGATCGTGCCTCATGTTGAATAACCACTTTTTAACCCCTCAGAGTGACCAAAATGGCCATTTTTACAGAGTTTTGCTTACTCAAAAGCTTTAATTTTGACCAATTTCAGGCGCATAAATGATTTTAAACACACTTATTTTAGTTGAAAAAGTCATAATTCACATCCAACAGTCATTTAGAGTCAAAAGATTACATGTTAAAATTTCATCCATATTGACCATTTTGGAATCGTTCGACAGGTCCGGAGTCATCGTTTTTCATCAGAAAATGGATTTTTGGGACTGTACCAAAAATGATTCAAAATGTCAATTGGATCGTGCCTCATGTTGAATAACCACTTTTTAACCCCTCAGAGTGACCAAAATGGCCATTTTTACAGAGTTTTGCTTACTCAAAAGCTTCAATTTTGACCAATTTCAGGCACATAAATGACTTTAAACACACTTGATTTAGTTGAAAAAGTCATAATTCACATCCAACAGTCATTTAGAGTCAAAAGATTAAATGTTAACATTTCATCCATATTGACCATTTTGGAAACGTTCGACAGGTCCGGAGTCATCGTTTTTCATCAGAAAATGGATTTTTGGGACTGTACCAAAAATGATTCAAAATGTCAAATGGATCGTGCCTCATGTTGAATAACCACTTTTTAACCCCTCAGAGTGACCAAAATTGCCATTTTTACAGAGTTTTTGCTTATTCAAAAGCTTTAATTGTGACCAATTTCAGGCACATAAATGACTTTAAACACACTTATTTCAGTTGAAAAAGTCATAATTCACATCCAACAGTCATTTAGAGTCTAAAGATTAAATGTTAAAATTTCATCCATATTGACCATTTTGTGAACGTTCGACAGGTCCGGAGTCATCGTTTTTCATCAGAAAATGGATTTTTGGGACTGTACCAAAAATGATTCAAAATGTCAAATGGATCGTGCCTCATGTTGAATAACCACTTTTTAACCCCTCAGAGTGACCAAAATGGCCATTTTTACAGAGTTTTGCTTACTCAAAAGCTTCAATTTTGACCAATTTCAGGCACATAAATGACTTTAAACACACTTATTTTAGTTGAAAAAGTCATAATTCCCATCCAACAGTCATTTGGAGTCAAAAGATTAAATGTTAAAATTTCATCCATATTGACCATTTTGGGAACGTTCGACAGGTCCGGAGTCATCGTTTTTCATCAGAAAATGGATTTTTGGGACTGTACCAAAAATGATTCAAAATGTCAATTGGATCGTGCCTCATGTTGAATAACCACTTTTTAACCCCTCAGAGTGACCAAAATGGCCATTTTTACAGAGTTTTGCTTACTCAAAAGCTTTAATTTTGACCAATTTCAGGCGCATAAATGATTTTAAACACACTTATTTTAGTTGAAAAAGTCATAATTCACATCCAACAGTCATTTAGAGTCAAAAGATTACATGGTAACATTTCATCCATATTGACCATTTTGGAATCGTTCGACAGGTCCGGAGTCATCGTTTTTCATCAGAAAATGGATTTTTGGGACTGTACCAAAAATGATTCAAAATGTCAATTGGATCGTGCCTCATGTTGAATAACCACTTTTTAACCCCTCAGAGTGACCAAAATGGCCATTTTTACAGAGTTTTGCTTACTCAAAAGCTTCAATTTTGACCAATTTCAGGCACATAAATGACTTTAAACACACTTGATTTAGTTGAAAAAGTCATAATTCACATCCAACAGTCATTTAGAGTCAAAAGATTAAATGTTAAAATTTCATCCATATTGACCATTTTGGAAACGTTCGACAGGTCCGGAGTCATCGTTTTTCATCAGAAAATGGATTTTTGGGACTGTACCAAAAATGATTCAAAATGTCAATTGGATCGTGCCTCATGTTGAATAACCACTTTTTAACCCCTCAGAGTGACCAAAATGGCCATTTTTACAGAGTTTTGCTTACTCAAAAGCTTCAATTTTGACCAATTTCAGGAACATAAATGACTTTAAACACACTTATTTTAGTTGAAAAAGTCATAATTCCCATCCAACAGTCATTTGGAGTCAAAAGATTAAATGTTAAAATTTCATCCATATTGACCATTTTGGGAACGTTCGACAGGTCCGGAGTCATCGTTTTTCATCAGAAAATTGATTTTTGGGACTGTACCAAAAATGATTCAAAATGTCAAATGGATCGTGCCTCATGTTGAATAACCACTTTTTAACCCCTCAGATTGACCAAAATTGCCATTTTTACAGAGTTTTTGCTTATTCAAAAGCTTTAATTTTGACCAATTTCAGGCACATAAATGACTTTAAACACACTTATTTTAGTTGAAAAAGTCATAATTCACATCCAACAGTCATTTAGAGTCAAAAGATTAAATGTTAAAATTTCATCCATATTGACCATTTTGGAATCGTTCGACAGGTCCGGAGTCATCGTTTTTCATCAGAAAATGGATTTTTGGGACTGTACCAAAAATGATTCAAAATGTCAAATGGATCGTGCCTCATGTTGAATAACCACTTTTTAACCCCTCAGAGTGACCAAAATTGCCATTTTTACAGAGTTTTTGCTTATTCAAAAGCTTTAATTTTGACCAATTTCAGGCACATAAATGACTTTAAACACACTTATTTTAGTTGAAAAAGTCATAATTCACATCCAACAGTCATTTAGAGTCTAAAGATTAAATGTTAAAATTTCATCCATATTGACCATTTTGGGAACGTTCGACAGGTCCGGAGTCATCGTTTTTCATCAGAAAATGGATTTTTGGGACTGTACCAAAAATGATTCAAAATGTCAAATGGATCGTGCCTCATGTTGAATAACCACTTTTTAACCCCTCAGAGTGACCAAAATTGCCATTTTTACAGAGTTTTTGCTTATTCAAAAGCTTTAATTTTGACCAATTTCAGGCACATAAATGACTTTAAACACACTTATTTTAGTTGAAAAAGTCATAATTCACATCCAACAGTCATTTAGAGTCAAAGATTAAATGTTAAAATTTCATCCATATTGACCATTTTGGGAACGTTCGACAGGTCCGGAGTCATCGTTTTTCATAAGAAAATGGATTTTTGGGACTGTACCAAAAATGATTCAAAATGTCAATTGGATCGTGCCTCATGTTGAATAACCACTTTTTAACCCCTCAGAGTGACCAAAATGGCCATTTTTACAGAGTTTTGCTTACTCAAAAGCTTCAATTTTGACCAATTTCAGGCACATAAATGACTTTAAACACACTTGATTTAGTTGAAAAAGTCATAATTCACATCCAACAGTCATTTAGAGTCAAAAGATTAAATGTTAAAATTTCATCCATATTGACCATTTTGGAAACGTTCGACAGGTCCGGAGTCATCGTTTTTCATCAGAAAATGGATTTTTGGGACTGTACCAAAAATGATTCAAAATGTCAATTGGATCGTGCCTCATGTTGAATAACCACTTTTTAACCCCTCAGAGTGACCAAAATGGCCATTTTTACAGAGTTTTGCTTACTCAAAAGCTTCAATTTTGACCAATTTCAGGCACATAAATGACTTTAAACACACTTGATTTAGTTGAAAAAGTCATAATTGACATCCAACAGTCATTTAGAGTCAAAAGATTAAATGTTAAAATTTCATCCATATTGACCATTTTGGAAACGTTCGACAGGTCCGGAGTCATCGTTTTTCATCAGAAAATGGATTTTTGGGACTGTACCAAAAATGATTCAAAATGTCAATTGGATCGTGCCTCATGTTGAATAACCACTTTTTAACCCCTCAGAGTGACCAAAATGGCCATTTTTACAGAGTTTTGCTTACTCAAAAGCTTCAATTTTGACCAATTTCAGGCACATAAATGACTTTAAACACACTTATTTTAGTTGAAAAAGTCATAATTCCCATCCAACAGTCATTTGGAGTCAAAAGATTAAATGTTAAAATTTCATCCATATTGACCATTTTGGGAACGTTCGACAGGTCCGGAGTCATCGTTTTTCATCAGAAAATTGATTTTTGGGACTGTACCAAAAATGATTCAAAATGTCAAATGGATCGTGCCTCATGTTGAATAACCACTTTTTAACCCCTCAGATTGACCAAAATTGCCATTTTTACAGAGTTTTTGCTTATTCAAAAGCTTTAATTTTGACCAATTTCAGGCACATAAATGACTTTAAACACACTTATTTTAGTTGAAAAAGTCATAATTCACATCCAACAGTCATTTAGAGTCAAAAGATTAAATGTTAAAATTTCATCCATATTGACCATTTTGGAATCGTTCGACAGGTCCGGAGTCATCGTTTTTCATCAGAAAATGGATTTTTGGGACTGTACCAAAAATGATTCAAAATGTCAAATGGATCGTGCCTCATGTTGAATAACCACTTTTTAACCCCTCAGAGTGACCAAAATTGCCATTTTTACAGAGTTTTTGCTTATTCAAAAGCTTTAATTTTGACCAATTTCAGGCACATAAATGACTTTAAACACACTTATTTTAGTTGAAAAAGTCATAATTCACATCCAACAGTCATTTAGAGTCTAAAGATTAAATGTTAAAATTTCATCCATATTGACCATTTTGGGAACGTTCGACAGGTCCGGAGTCATCGTTTTTCATCAGAAAATGGATTTTTGGGACTGTACCAAAAATGATTCAAAATGTCAAATGGATCGTGCCTCATGTTGAATAACCACTTTTTAACCCCTCAGAGTGACCAAAATTGCCATTTTTACAGAGTTTTTGCTTATTCAAAAGCTTTAATTTTGACCAATTTCAGGCACATAAATGACTTTAAACACACTTATTTTAGTTGAAAAAGTCATAATTCACATCCAACAGTCATTTAGAGTCAAAGATTAAATGTTAAAATTTCATCCATATTGACCATTTTGGGAACGTTCGACAGGTCCGGAGTCATCGTTTTTCATAAGAAAATGGATTTTTGGGACTGTACCAAAAATGATTCAAAATGTCAATTGGATCGTGCCTCATGTTGAATAACCACTTTTTAACCCCTCAGAGTGACCAAAATGGCCATTTTTACAGAGTTTTGCTTACTCAAAAGCTTCAATTTTGACCAATTTCAGGCACATAAATGACTTTAAACACACTTGATTTAGTTGAAAAAGTCATAATTCACATCCAACAGTCATTTAGAGTCAAAAGATTAAATGTTAAAATTTCATCCATATTGACCATTTTGGAAACGTTCGACAGGTCCGGAGTCATCGTTTTTCATCAGAAAATGGATTTTTGGGACTGTACCAAAAATGATTCAAAATGTCAATTGGATCGTGCCTCATGTTGAATAACCACTTTTTAACCCCTCAGAGTGACCAAAATGGCCATTTTTACAGAGTTTTGCTTACTCAAAAGCTTCAATTTTGACCAATTTCAGGCACATAAATGACTTTAAACACACTTGATTTAGTTGAAAAGTCATAATTCACATCCAACAGTCATTTAGAGTCAAAAGATTAAATGTTAAAATTTCATCCATATTGACCATTTTGGAAACGTTCGACAGGTCCGGAGTCATCGTTTTTCATCAGAAAATTGATTTTTGGGACTGTACCAAAAATGAATCAAAATGTCAAATGGATCGTGCCTCATGTTGAATAACCACTTTTTAACCCCTCAGAGTGACCAACATTGCCATTTTTACAGAGTTTTGCTTACTCAAAAGCTTCAATTTTGACCAATTTCAGGCACATAAATGACTTTAAACACACTTATTTTAGTTGAAAAAGTCATAATTCCCATCCAACAGTCATTTGGAGTCAAAAGATTAAATGTTAAAATTTCATCCATATTGACCATTTTGGGAACGTTCGACAGGTTCGGAGTCATCGTTTTTCATCAGAAAATGGATTTTTGGGACTGTACCAAAAATGATTCAAAATGTCAAATGGATCGTGCCTCATGTTGAATAACCACTTTTTAACCCCTCAGATTGACCAAAATTTCCATTTTTACAGAGTTTTTGCTTATTCAAAAGCTTTAATTTTAACCAATTTCAGGCACATAAATGACTTTAAACACACTTATTTTAGTTGAAAAAGTCATAATTCACATCCAACAGTCATTTAGAGTCAAAAGATTAAATGTTAAAATTTCATCCATATTGACCATTTTGGAATCGTTCGACAGGTCCGGAGTCATCGTTTTTCATCAGAAAATGGATTTTTGGGACTGTACCAAAAATGATTCAAAATGTCAATTGGATCGTGCCTCATGTTGAATAACCACTTTTTAACCCCTCAGAGTGACCAAAATGGCCATTTTTACAGAGTTTTGCTTACTCAAAAGCTTTAATTTTGACCAATTTCAGGCGCATAAATGATTTTAAACACACTTATTTTAGTTGAAAAAGTCATAATTCACATCCAACAGTCATTTAGAGTCAAAAGATTACATGTTAAAATTTCATCCATATTGACCATTTTGGAATCGTTCGACAGGTCCGGAGTCATCGTTTTTCATCAGAAAATGGATTTTTGGGACTGTACCAAAAATGATTCAAAATGTCAATTGGATCGTGCCTCATGTTGAATAACCACTTTTTAACCCCTCAGAGTGACCAAAATGGCCATTTTTACAGAGTTTTGCTTACTCAAAAGCTTCAATTTTGACCAATTTCAGGCACATAAATGACTTTAAACACACTTGATTTAGTTGAAAAAGCCATAATTCACATCCAACAGTCATTTAGAGTCAAAAGATTAAATGTTAACATTTCATCCATATTGACCATTTTGGAAACGTTCGACAGGTCCGGAGTCATCGTTTTTCATCAGAAAATTGATTTTTGGGACTGTACCAAAAATGATTCAAAATGTCAAATGGATCGTGCCTCATGTTGAATAACCACTTTTTAACCCCTCAGAGTGACCAAAATTGCCATTTTTACAGAGTTTTTGCTTATTCAAAAGCTTTAATTGTGACCAATTTCAGGC
The DNA here is from genome assembly GCF_964263255.1 of Lissotriton vulgaris. Lineage (NCBI taxonomy): Eukaryota > Metazoa > Chordata > Amphibia > Caudata > Salamandridae > Lissotriton > Lissotriton vulgaris. Next base: position 16,572 of record NW_028251724.1, read on the forward strand.
ACATAAATGACTTTAAACACACTTATTTCAGTTGAAAAAGTCATAATTCACATCCAACAGTCATTTAGAGTCTAAAGATTAAATGTTAAAATTTCATCCATATTGACCATTTTGTGAACGTTCGACAGGTCCGGAGTCATCGTTTTTCATCAGAAAATGGATTTTTGGGACTGTACCAAAAATGATTCAAAATGTCAAATGGATCGTGCCTCATGTTGAATAACCACTTTTTAACCCCTCAGAGTGACCAAAATGGCCATTTTTACAGAGTTTTGCTTACTCAAAAGCTTCAATTTTGACCAATTTCAGGCACATAAATGACTTTAAACACACTTATTTTAGTTGAAAAAGTCATAATTCCCATCCAACAGTCATTTGGAGTCAAAAGATTAAATGTTAAAATTTCATCCATATTGACCATTTTGGGAACGTTCGACAGGTCCGGAGTCATCGTTTTTCATCAGAAAATGGATTTTTGGGACTGTACCAAAAATGATTCAAAATGTCAATTGGATCGTGCCTCATGTTGAATAACCACTTTTTAACCCCTCAGAGTGACCAAAATGGCCATTTTTACAGAGTTTTGCTTACTCAAAAGCTTTAATTTTGACCAATTTCAGGCGCATAAATGATTTTAAACACACTTATTTTAGTTGAAAAAGTCATAATTCACATCCAACAGTCATTTAGAGTCAAAAGATTACATGGTAACATTTCATCCATATTGACCATTTTGGAATCGTTCGACAGGTCCGGAGTCATCGTTTTTCATCAGAAAATGGATTTTTGGGACTGTACCAAAAATGATTCAAAATGTCAATTGGATCGTGCCTCATGTTGAATAACCACTTTTTAACCCCTCAGAGTGACCAAAATGGCCATTTTTACAGAGTTTTGCTTACTCAAAAGCTTCAATTTTGACCAATTTCAGGCACATAAATGACTTTAAACACACTTGATTTAGTTGAAAAAGTCATAATTCACATCCAACAGTCATTTAGAGTCAAAAGATTAAATGTTAAAATTTCATCCATATTGACCATTTTGGAAACGTTCGACAGGTCCGGAGTCATCGTTTTTCATCAGAAAATGGATTTTTGGGACTGTACCAAAAATGATTCAAAATGTCAATTGGATCGTGCCTCATGTTGAATAACCACTTTTTAACCCCTCAGAGTGACCAAAATGGCCATTTTTACAGAGTTTTGCTTACTCAAAAGCTTCAATTTTGACCAATTTCAGGCACATAAATGACTTTAAACACACTTATTTTAGTTGAAAAAGTCATAATTCCCATCCAACAGTCATTTGGAGTCAAAAGATTAAATGTTAAAATTTCATCCATATTGACCATTTTGGGAACGTTCGACAGGTCCGGAGTCATCGTTTTTCATCAGAAAATTGATTTTTGGGACTGTACCAAAAATGATTCAAAATGTCAAATGGATCGTGCCTCATGTTGAATAACCACTTTTTAACCCCTCAGATTGACCAAAATTGCCATTTTTACAGAGTTTTTGCTTATTCAAAAGCTTTAATTTTGACCAATTTCAGGCACATAAATGACTTTAAACACACTTATTTTAGTTGAAAAAGTCATAATTCACATCCAACAGTCATTTAGAGTCAAAAGATTAAATGTTAAAATTTCATCCATATTGACCATTTTGGAATCGTTCGACAGGTCCGGAGTCATCGTTTTTCATCAGAAAATGGATTTTTGGGACTGTACCAAAAATGATTCAAAATGTCAAATGGATCGTGCCTCATGTTGAATAACCACTTTTTAACCCCTCAGAGTGACCAAAATTGCCATTTTTACAGAGTTTTTGCTTATTCAAAAGCTTTAATTTTGACCAATTTCAGGCACATAAATGACTTTAAACACACTTATTTTAGTTGAAAAAGTCATAATTCACATCCAACAGTCATTTAGAGTCTAAAGATTAAATGTTAAAATTTCATCCATATTGACCATTTTGGGAACGTTCGACAGGTCCGGAGTCATCGTTTTTCATCAGAAAATGGATTTTTGGGACTGTACCAAAAATGATTCAAAATGTCAAATGGATCGTGCCTCATGTTGAATAACCACTTTTTAACCCCTCAGAGTGACCAAAATTGCCATTTTTACAGAGTTTTTGCTTATTCAAAAGCTTTAATTTTGACCAATTTCAGGCACATAAATGACTTTAAACACACTTATTTTAGTTGAAAAAGTCATAATTCACATCCAACAGTCATTTAGAGTCAAAGATTAAATGTTAAAATTTCATCCATATTGACCATTTTGGGAACGTTCGACAGGTCCGGAGTCATCGTTTTTCATAAGAAAATGGATTTTTGGGACTGTACCAAAAATGATTCAAAATGTCAATTGGATCGTGCCTCATGTTGAATAACCACTTTTTAACCCCTCAGAGTGACCAAAATGGCCATTTTTACAGAGTTTTGCTTACTCAAAAGCTTCAATTTTGACCAATTTCAGGCACATAAATGACTTTAAACACACTTGATTTAGTTGAAAAAGTCATAATTCACATCCAACAGTCATTTAGAGTCAAAAGATTAAATGTTAAAATTTCATCCATATTGACCATTTTGGAAACGTTCGACAGGTCCGGAGTCATCGTTTTTCATCAGAAAATGGATTTTTGGGACTGTACCAAAAATGATTCAAAATGTCAATTGGATCGTGCCTCATGTTGAATAACCACTTTTTAACCCCTCAGAGTGACCAAAATGGCCATTTTTACAGAGTTTTGCTTACTCAAAAGCTTCAATTTTGACCAATTTCAGGCACATAAATGACTTTAAACACACTTGATTTAGTTGAAAAAGTCATAATTCACATCCAACAGTCATTTAGAGTCAAAAGATTAAATGTTAAAATTTCATCCATATTGACCATTTTGGAAACGTTCGACAGGTCCGGAGTCATCGTTTTTCATCAGAAAATGGATTTTTGGGACTGTACCAAAAATGATTCAAAATGTCAATTGGATCGTGCCTCATGTTGAATAACCACTTTTTAACCCCTCAGAGTGACCAAAATGGCCATTTTTACAGAGTTTTGCTTACTCAAAAGCTTCAATTTTGACCAATTTCAGGCACATAAATGACTTTAAACACACTTATTTTAGTTGAAAAAGTCATAATTCCCATCCAACAGTCATTTGGAGTCAAAAGATTAAATGTTAAAATTTCATCCATATTGACCATTTTGGGAACGTTCGACAGGTCCGGAGTCATCGTTTTTCATCAGAAAATTGATTTTTGGGACTGTACCAAAAATGATTCAAAATGTCAAATGGATCGTGCCTCATGTTGAATAACCACTTTTTAACCCCTCAGATTGACCAAAATTGCCATTTTTACAGAGTTTTTGCTTATTCAAAAGCTTTAATTTTGACCAATTTCAGGCACATAAATGACTTTAAACACACTTATTTTAGTTGAAAAAGTCATAATTCACATCCAACAGTCATTTAGAGTCAAAAGATTAAATGTTAAAATTTCATCCATATTGACCATTTTGGAATCGTTCGACAGGTCCGGAGTCATCGTTTTTCATCAGAAAATGGATTTTTGGGACTGTACCAAAAATGATTCAAAATGTCAAATGGATCGTGCCTCATGTTGAATAACCACTTTTTAACCCCTCAGAGTGACCAAAATTGCCATTTTTACAGAGTTTTTGCTTATTCAAAAGCTTTAATTTTGACCAATTTCAGGCACATAAATGACTTTAAACACACTTATTTTAGTTGAAAAAGTCATAATTCACATCCAACAGTCATTTAGAGTCTAAAGATTAAATGTTAAAATTTCATCCATATTGACCATTTTGGGAACGTTCGACAGGTCCGGAGTCATCGTTTTTCATCAGAAAATGGATTTTTGGGACTGTACCAAAAATGATTCAAAATGTCAATTGGATCGTGCCTCATGTTGAATAACCACTTTTTAACCCCTCAGAGTGACCAAAATGGCCATTTTTACAGAGTTTTGCTTACTCAAAAGCTTCAATTTTGACCAATTTCAGGCACATAAATGACTTTAAACACACTTATTTTACTTGAAAAAGTCATAATTCCCATCCAACAGTCATTTGGAGTCAAAAGATTAAATGTTAAAATTTCATCCATATTGACCATTTTGGGAACGTTCGACAGGTCCGGAGTCATCGTTTTTCATCAGAAAATTGATTTTTGGGACTGTACCAAAAATGATTCAAAATGTCAAATGGATCGTGCCTCATGTTGAATAACCACTTTTTAACCCCTCAGATTGACCAAAATTGCCATTTTTACAGAGTTTTTGCTTATTCAAAAGCTTTAATTTTGACCAATTTCAGGCACATAAATGACTTTAAACACACTTATTTTAGTTGAAAAAGTCATAATTCACATCCAACAGTCATTTAGAGTCAAAAGATTAAATGTTAAAATTTCATCCATATTGACCATTTTGGAATCGTTCGACAGGTCCGGAGTCATCGTTTTTCATCAGAAAATGGATTTTTGGGACTGTACCAAAAATGATTCAAAATGTCAATTGGATCGTGCCTCATGTTGAATAACCACTTTTTAACCCCTCAGAGTGACCAAAATGGCCATTTTTACAGAGTTTTGCTTACTCAAAAGCTTTAATTTTGACCAATTTCAGGCGCATAAATGATTTTAAACACACTTATTTTAGTTGAAAAAGTCATAATTCACATCCAACAGTCATTTAGAGTCAAAAGATTACATGTTAAAATTTCATCCATATTGACCATTTTGGAATCGTTCGACAGGTTGTCGAACGTCATCGTTTTTCATCAGAAAATGGATTTTTGGGACTGTACCAAAAATGATTCAAAATGTCAATTGGATCGTGCCTCATGTTGAATAACCACTTTTTAACCCCTCAGAGTGACCAAAATGGCCATTTTTACAGAGTTTTGCTTACTCAAAAGCTTTAATTTTGACCAATTTCAGGCGCATAAATGATTTTAAACACACTTATTTTAGTTGAAAAAGTCATAATTCACATCCAACAGTCATTTAGAGTCAAAAGATTAAATGTTAACATTTCATCCATATTGACCATTTTGGAAACGTTCGACAGGTCCGGAGTCATCGTTTTTCATCAGAAAATGGATTTTTGGGACTGTACCAAAAATGATTCAAAATGTCAATTGGATCGTGCCTCATGTTGAATAACCACTTTTTAACCCCTCAGAGTGACCAAAATGGCCATTTTTACAGAGTTTTGCTTACTCAAAAGCTTCAATTTTGACCAATTTCAGGCACATAAATGACTTTAAACACACTTGATTTAGTTGAAAAAGTCATAATTCACATCCAACAGTCATTTAGAGTCAAAAGATTAAATGTTAACATTTCATCCATATTGACCATTTTGGAAACGTTCGACAGGTCCGGAGTCATCGTTTTTCATCAGAAAATGGATTTTTGGACTGTACCAAAAATGATTCAAAATGTCAAATGGATCGTGCCTCATGTTGAATAACCACTTTTTAACCCCTCAGAGTGACCAAAATTGCCATTTTTACAGAGTTTTTGCTTATTCAAAAGCTTTAATTGTGACCAATTTCAGGCACATAAATGACTTTAAACACACTTATTTCAGTTGAAAAAGTCATAATTCACATCCAACAGTCATTTAGAGTCTAAAGATTAAATGTTAAAATTTCATCCATATTGACCATTTTGTGAACGTTCGACAGGTCCGGAGTCATCGTTTTTCATCAGAAAATGGATTTTTGGGACTGTACCAAAAATGATTCAAAATGTCAAATGGATCGTGCCTCATGTTGAATAACCACTTTTTAACCCCTCAGAGTGACCAAAATGGCCATTTTTACAGAGTTTTGCTTACTCAAAAGCTTCAATTTTGACCAATTTCAGGCACATAAATGACTTTAAACACACTTATTTTAGTTGAAAAAGTCATAATTCCCATCCAACAGTCATTTGGAGTCAAAAGATTAAATGTTAAAATTTCATCCATATTGACCATTTTGGGAACGTTCGACAGGTCCGGAGTCATCGTTTTTCATCAGAAAATGGATTTTTGGGACTGTACCAAAAATGATTCAAAATGTCAATTGGATCGTGCCTCATGTTGAATAACCACTTTTTAACCCCTCAGAGTGACCAAAATGGCCATTTTTACAGAGTTTTGCTTACTCAAAAGCTTTAATTTTGACCAATTTCAGGCGCATAAATGATTTTAAACACACTTATTTTAGTTGAAAAAGTCATAATTCACATCCAACAGTCATTTAGAGTCAAAAGATTACATGGTAAAATTTCATCCATATTGACCATTTTGGAATCGTTCGACAGGTCCGGAGTCATCGTTTTTCATCAGAAAATGGATTTTTGGGACTGTACCAAAAATGATTCAAAATGTCAATTGGATCGTGCCTCATGTTGAATAACCACTTTTTAACCCCTCAGAGTGACCAAAATGGCCATTTTTACAGAGTTTTGCTTACTCAAAAGCTTCAATTTTGACCAATTTCAGGCACATAAATGACTTTAAACACACTTGATTTAGTTGAAAAAGTCATAATTCACATCCAACAGTCATTTAGAGTCAAAAGATTAAATGTTAAAATTTCATCCATATTGACCATTTTGGAAACGTTCGACAGGTCCGGAGTCATCGTTTTTCATCAGAAAATGGATTTTTGGGACTGTACCAAAAATGATTCAAAATGTCAATTGGATCGTGCCTCATGTTGAATAACCACTTTTTAACCCCTCAGAGTGACCAAAATGGCCATTTTTACAGAGTTTTGCTTACTCAAAAGCTTCAATTTTGACCAATTTCAGGCACATAAATGACTTTAAACACACTTATTTTAGTTGAAAAAGTCATAATTCCCATCCAACAGTCATTTGGAGTCAAAAGATTAAATGTTAAAATTTCATCCATATTGACCATTTTGGGAACGTTCGACAGGTCCGGAGTCATCGTTTTTCATCAGAAAATTGATTTTTGGGACTGTACCAAAAATGATTCAAAATGTCAAATGGATCGTGCCTCATGTTGAATAACCACTTTTTAACCCCTCAGATTGACCAAAATTGCCATTTTTACAGAGTTTTTGCTTATTCAAAAGCTTTAATTTTGATGACCAATTTCAGGCACATAAATGACTTAAACACACTATTTTAGTTGAAAAAGTCATAATTCACATCCAACAGTCATTTAGAGTCAAAAGGATTAAATGTTAAAATTTCATCCATATTGACCATTTTGGAATCGTTCGACAGGTCCGGAGTCATCGTTTTCATCAGAAAATGGATTTTTGGGACTGTACCAAAATGATTCAAAATGTCAAATGGATCGTGCCTCATGTTGAATAACCACTTTTTAACCCCTCAGAGTGACCAAAATTGCCATTTTTACAGAGTTTTTGCTTATTCAAAAGCTTTAATTTTGACCAATTTCAGGCACATAAATGACTTTAAACACACTTATTTTAGTTGAAAAAGTCATAATTCACATCCAACAGTCATTTAGAGTCTAAAGATTAAATGTTAAAATTTCATCCATATTGACCATTTTGGGAACGTTCGACAGGTCCGGAGTCATCGTTTTTCATCAGAAAATGGATTTTGGGACTGTACCAAAAATGATTCAAAATGTCAAATGGATCGTGCCTCATGTTGAATAACCACTTTTTAACCCCTCAGAGTGACCAAAATGGCCATTTTTACAGAGTTTTGCTTACTCAAAAGCTTCAATTTTGACCAATTTCAGGCACATAAATGACTTTAAACACACTTATTTTAGTTGAAAAAGTCATAATTCCCATCCAACAGTCATTTGGAGTCAAAAGATTAAATGTTAAAATTTCATCCATATTGACCATTTTGGGAACGTTCGGACAGGTCCGGAGTCATCGTTTTTCATCAGAAAATGGATTTTTGGGACTGTACCAAAAATGATTCAAAATGTCAAATGGATCGTGCCTCATGTTGAATAACCACTTTTTAACCCCTCAGAGTGACCAAAATTGCCATTTTTACAGAGTTTTTGCTTATTCAAAAGCTTTAATTTTGACCAATTTCAGGCACATAATGACCTTTAAACACACTTATTTTAGTTGAAAAAGTCATAATTCACATCCAACAGTCATTTAGAGTCAAAGATTAAATGTTAAAATTTCATCATATTGACCATTTTGGAACGTTCGACAGGTCCGGAGTCATCGTTTTTCATAAGAAAATGGATTTTTGGGACTGTACCAAAAATGATTCAAATGTCAATTGGATCGTGCCTCATGTTGAATAACCACTTTTTAACCCCTCAGAGTGACCAAAATGGCCATTTTTACAGAGTTTTGCTTACTCAAAAGCTTCAATTTTGACCAATTTCAGGCACATAAATGACTTTAAACACACTTGATTTAGTTCAAAAAGACATAATTCACATCCAACAGTCATTTAGAGTCAAAAGATTAAATGTTACAATTTGATCCATATTGACCATTTTGGAAACGTTCGACAGGTCCGGAGTCATCGTTTTTCCAGCAGAAAATGGATTTTTGGGACTGTACCAAAAAATGATTCAAAATGTCAAATGGATCGTGCCTCATGTTGAATAACCACTTTTTAACCCCTCAGAGTGACCAACATTGCCATTTTTACAGAGTTTCGCTTACTCAAAAGCTTCAATTTTGACCAATTTCAGGCACAGAAATGACTTTAAACACACTTATTTTAGTCGAAAAGGTCATAATTCACATCCAACAGTTATTTGGAGTCAAAAGATTAAATGTCAAAATTTCATCCATATTGACCATTTTGGGGACGTTCGACAGGTCCGGAGTCATCGTTTTTCATCAGAAAATGGATTTTTGGGACTGTACCAAAAATGATTCAAAATGTCAATTGGATCATGCCTCATGTTGAATAACCACTTTTTAACCCCTCAGAGTGACCTAAAATGGCCATTTTTACAGAGTTTTGCTTACTCAAAAGCTTCAATTTTGACCAATTTCAGGCACATAAATGACTTTAAACACACTTATTTTAGTTGAAAAAAGTCATAATTCACATCCAACAGTCATTTAGAGTCAAAAGATTACATGTTAAAATTTCATCCATATTGACCATTTTGGGAACGTTCGACAGGTCCGGAGTCATCGTTTTTCATCAGAAAATGGATTTTTGGGACTGTACCAAAAATGATTCAATATGTCAATTGGATCGTGCCTCATGTTGAATAACCACTTTTTAACCCCTCAGAGTGACCAAAATGGCCATTTTTACAGAGTTTTGCTTACTCAAAAGCTTCAATTTTGACCAATTTCAGGCACATAAATGACTTTAAACACACTTGATTTAGTTGAAAAAGTCATAATTCACATCCAACAGTCATTTAGAGTCAAAAGATTAAATGTTAAAATTTCATCCATATTGACCATTTTGGAAACGTTCGACAGGTCCGGAGTCATCGTTTTTCATCAGAAAATGGATTTTTGGGACTGTACCAAAATGATTCAAAATGTCAATTGGATCGTGCCTCATGTTGAATAACCACTTTTTAACCCCTCAGAGTGACCAAAATGGCCATTTTTACAGAGTTTTGCTTACTCAAAAGCTTCAATTTTGACCAATTTCAGGCACATAAATGACTTTAAACACACTTATTTTACTTGAAAAAGTCATAATTCCCATCCAACAGTCATTTGGAGTCAAAAGATTAAATGTTAAAATTTCATCCATATTGACCATTTTGGGAACGTTCGACAGGTCCGGAGTCATCGTTTTTCATCAGAAAATTGATTTTTGGGACTGTACCAAAAATGATTCAAAATGTCAAATGGATCGTGCCTCATGTTGAATAACCACTTTTTAACCCCTCAGATTGACCAAAATTGCCATTTTTACAGAGTTTTTGCTTATTCAAAAGCTTTAATTTTGACCAATTTCAGGCACATAAATGACTTTAAACACACTTATTTTAGTTGAAAAAGTCATAATTCACATCCAACAGTCATTTAGAGTCAAAAGATTAAATGTTAAAATTTCATCCATATTGACCATTTTGGAATCGTTCGACAGGTCCGGAGTCATCGTTTTTCATCAGAAAATGGATTTTTGGGACTGTACCAAAAATGATTCAAAATGTCAATTGGATCATGCCTCATGTTGAATAACCACTTTTTAACACCTCAGAGTGACCAAAATGGCCATTTTTACAGAGTTTTGCTTACTCAAAAGCTTCAATTTTGACCAATTTCAGGCACATAAATGACTTTAAAACACACTTATTTTAGTTGAAAAAGTCATAATTCACATCCAACAGTCATTTAGAGTCAAAAGATTACATGTTAAAATTTCATCCATATTGACCATTTTGGGCAACGTTCGACAGGTCCGGAGTCATCGTTTTTCATCAGAAAATGGATTTTTGGGACTGTACCAAAAATGATTCAAAATGTCAATTGGATCGTGCCTCATGTTGAATAACCACTTTTTAACCCCTCAGAGTGACCAAAATGGCCATTTTTACAGAGTTTTGCTTACTCAAAAGCTTCAATTTTGACCAATTTCAGGCACATAAATGACTTTAAACACACTTGATTTAGTTGAAAAAGTCATAATTCACATCCAACAGTCATTTAGAGTCAAAAGATTAAATGTTAAAATTTCAATCCATATTGACCATTTTGGAAACGTTCGACAGGTCCGGAGTCATCGTTTTTCATCAGAAAATGGATTTTTGGGACTGTACCAAAAATGATTCAAAATGTCAATTGGATCGTGCCTCATGTTGAATAACCACTTTTTGACCCCTCAGAGTGACCAAAATGGCCATTTTTACAGAGTTTTTGCTTACTCAAAAGCTTCAATTTTGACCAATTTCAGGCACATAAATGACTTTAAACACACTTATTTACTTGAAAAAGTCATAATTCCCATCCAACAGTCATTTGGAGTCAAAAGATTAAATGTTAAAATTTCATCCATATTGACCATTTTGGGAACGTTCGACAGGTCCGGAGTCATCGTTTTTCATCAGAAAATTGATTTTTGGGACTGTACCAAAAATGATTCAAAATGTCAAATGGATCGTGCCTCATGTTGAATAACCACTTTTTAACCCTCAGATTGACCAAAATTGCCATTTTTACAGAGTTTTTGCTTATTCAAAAGCTTTAATTTTGACCAATTTCAGGCACATAAATGACTTTAAACACACTTATTTTAGTTGAAAAAGTCATAATTCACATCCAACAGTCATTTAGAGTCAAAAGATTAAATGTTAAAATTTCATCCATATTGACCATTTTGGAATCGTTCGACAGGTCCGGAGTCATCGTTTTTCATCAGAAAATGGATTTTTGGGACTGTACCAAAAATGATTCAAAATGTCAATTGGATCGTGCCTCATGTTGAATAACCACTTTTTAACCCCTCAGAGTGACCAAAATGGCCATTTTTACAGAGTTTTGCTTACTCAAAAGCTTTAATTTTGACCAATTTCAGGCGCATAAATGATTTTAAACACACTTATTTTAGTTGAAAAAGTCATAATTCACATCCAACAGTCATTTAGAGTCAAAAGATTACATGTTAAAATTTCATCCATATTGACCATTTTGGAATCGTTCGACAGGTCCGGAGTCATCGTTTTTCATCAGAAAATGGATTTTTGGGACTGTACCAAAAATGATTCAAAATGTCAATTGGATAGTGCCTCATGTTGAATAACCACTTTTTAACCCCTCAGAGTGACCAAAATGGCCATTTTACAGAGTTTTGCTTACTCAAAAGCTTCAATTTTGACCAATTTCAGGCACATAAATGACTTTAAACACACTTATTTTAGTTGAAAAAGTCATAATTCACAACCAACAGTCATTTAGAGTCAAACGATTAAATGTTAAAATTTCATCCATATTGACCATTTTGGAAACGTTCGACAGGTCCGGAGTCATCGTTTTTCATCAGAAAATTGATTTTTTGGGACTGTACCAAAAATGATTCAAAATGTCAAATGGATCGTGCCTCATGTTGAATAACCACTTTTTAACCCCTCAGAGTGACCAACATTGCCATTTTTACAGAGTTTTGCTTACTCAAAAGCTTCAATTTTGACCAATTTCAGGCACATAAATGACTTTAAACACACTTATTTTAGTTGAAAAAGTCATAATTCCCATCCAACAGTCATTTGGAGTCAAAAGATTAAATGTTAAAATTTCATCCATATTGACCATTTTGGGAACGTTCGACAGGTCCGGAGTCATCGTTTTTCATCAGAAAATGGATTTTTGGGACTGTACCAAAAATGATTCAAAATGTCAAATGGATCGTGCCTCATGTTGAATAACCACTTTTTAACCCCTCAGAGTGACCAACATTGCCATTTTTACAGAGTTTTGCTTACTCAAAAGCTTCAATTTTGACCAATTTTAGGCACATAAATGACTTTTAAACACACTTATTTTAGTTGAAAAAGTCATAATTCCCATCCAACAGTCATTTGGAGTCAAAAGATTAAATGTTAAAATTTCATCCATATTGACCATTTTGGGAACGTTCGACAGGTCCGGAGTCATCGTTTTTCATCAGAAAATGGATTTTTGGGACTGTACCAAAAATGATTCAAAATGTCAAATGGATCGTGCCTCATGTTGAATAACCACTTTTTTAACCCCTCAGAGTGACCAAAATTGCCATTTTTACAGAGTTTTTGCTTATTCAAAAGCTTAATTTTGACCAATTTCAGGCACATAAATGACTTTAAACACACTTATTTTAGTTGAAAAAGTCATAATTCACATCCAACAGTCATTTAGAGTCAAAAGATTAAATGTTAAAATTTCATCCATATTGACCATTTTGGAATCGTTCGACAGGTCCGGAGTCATCGTTTTTCATCAGAAAATTGATTTTTGGGACTGCACCAAAAATGATTCAAATGTCAAATGGATCGTGCCTCATGTTGAATAACCACTTTTAACCCTCAGAGTGACCAAAATTGCCATTTTTACAGAGTTTTTGCTTATTCAAAAGCTTTAATTTTGACCAATTTCAGGCACATAAATGACTTTAAACACACTTATTTTAGTTGAAAAAGTCATAATTCACATCCAACAGTCATTTAGAGTCAAAAGATTAAATGTTAAAATTTCATCCATATTGACCATTTTGGAAACGTTCGACAGGTCCGGAGTCATCGTTTTTCATCAGAAAACTGATTTTTGGGACTGTACCAAAAATGATTCAAAATGTCAAATGGATCGTGCCTCATGTTGAATAACCACTTTTTAACCCCCTCAGAGTGACCAACATTGCCATTTTTACCGAGTTTCGCTTACTCAAAAGCTTCAATTTTGACCAATTTCAGCACAGAAATGACTTTAAACACACTTGTTTTAGTCGAAAAGGCCATAATTCACATCCAACAGTCATTTGGAGTCAAAAGATTAAATGTCAAAATTTCATCCATATTGACCATTTTGGGAACGTTCGACAGGTCCGGAGTCATCGTTTTTCATCAGAAAATGGATTTTTGGGACTGTACCAAAAATGATTCAAAATGTCAATTGGATCGTGCCTCATGTTGAATAACCACTTTTTAACCCCTCAGAGTGACCAAAATGGCCATTTTTACAGAGTTTTGCTTACTCAAAAGCTTCAATTTTGACCAATTTCAGGCACATAAATGACTTTAAACACACTTATTTTAGTTGAAAAGTCATAATTCACAACCAACAGTCATTTAGAGTCAAACGATTAAATGTTAAAATTTCATCCATATTGACCATTTTGGAAACGTTCGACAGGTCCGGAGTCATCGTTTTTCATCAGAAAATTGATTTTTGGGACTGTACCAAAAATGATTCAAAATGTCAAATGGATCGTGCCTCATGTTGAATAACCACTTTTAACCCCTCAGAGTGACCATCATTGCCATTTTTACAGAGTTTTGCTTACTCAAAAGCTTCAATTTTGACCAATTTCAGGCACATAATGACTTTAAACACACTTATTTTAGTTGAAAAAGTCATAATTCCCATCCAACAGTCATTTGGAGTCAAAAGATTAAATGTTAAAATTTCATCCATATTGACCATTTTGGGAACGTTCGACAGGTCCGGAGTCATCGTTTTTCATCAGAAAATGGATTTTTGGGACTGTACCAAAAATGATTCAAAATGTCAAATGGATCGTGCCTCATGTGAATAACCACTTTTTAAACCCCTCAGAGTGACCAAAATTGCCATTTTTACAGAGTTTTTGCTTATTCAAAAGCTTTAATTTTGACCAATTTCAGGCACATAAATGACTTTAAACACACTTATTTTAGTTGAAAAAGTCATAATTCACATCCAACAGTCATTTAGAGTCAAAAGATTAAATGTTAAAATTTCATCCATATTGACCATTTTGGAAACGTTCGACAGGTCCGGAGTCATCGTTTTTCATCAGAAAATAGATTTTTGGGACTGTACCAAAAATGATTCAAAATGTCAAATGGATCGTGCCTCATGTTGAATAACCACTTTTTAACCCCTCAGAGTGACCAACATTGCCATTTTTACAGAGTTTTGCTTACTCAAAAGCTTCAATTTTGACCAATTTCAGGCACATAAATGACTTTAAACACACTTATTTTAGTTGAAAAAGTCATAATTCCCATCCAACAGTCATTTGGAGTCAAAATAATAAATGTTAAAATTTCATCCATATTGACCATTTTGGGAACGTTCGACAGGTCCGGAGTCATTGTTTTTCATCAGAAAATGGATTTTTGGGACTGTACCAAAAATGATTCAAAATGTCAAATGGATCGTGCCTCATGTTGAATAACCACTTTTTAACCCCTCAGAGTGACCAAAATTGCCATTTTTACAGAGTTTTTGCTTATTCAAAAGCTTTAATTTTGACCAATTTCAGGCACATAAATGACTTTAAACACACTTATTTTTGTTGAAAAAGTTATAATTCACATCCAACAGTCATTTAGAGTCAAAAGATTAAATGTTAAAATTTCATCCATATTGACCATTTTGGGAATGTTCGACAGGTCCGGAGTCATCGTTTTTCATCAGAAAATGGATTTTTGGGACTGTACCAAAAATGATTCAAAATGTCAAATGGATCGTGCCTCATGTTGAATAACCACTTTTTAACCCCTCAGAGTGACCAACATTGCCATTTTTACAGAGTTTCGCTTACTCAAAAGCTTCAATTTTGACCAATTTCAGGCACAGAAATGACTTTAAACACACTTATTTTAGTCGAAAGGGTCATAATTCACATCCAACAGTCATTTGGAGTCAAAAGATTAAATGTTAAAATTTCATCCATATTGACCATTTTGGGAACGTTCGACAGGTCCGGAGTCATCGTTTTTCATCAGAAAATGGATTTTTGGGACTGTACCAAAAATGATTCAAAATGTCAATTGGATCGTGCCTCATGTTGAATAACCACTTTTTAACCCCTCAGAGTGACCAAAATGGCCATTTTTACAGAGTTTTGCTTACTCAAAAGCTTCAATTTTGACCAATTTCAGGCACATAAATGACTTTAAACACACTTATTTTAGTCGAAAAGGCCATAATTCACATCCAACAGTCATTTGGAGTCAAAAGATTAAATGTCAAAATTTCATCCATATTGACCATTTTGGGAACGTTCGACAGGTCCGGAGTCATCGTTTTTCATCAGAAAATGGATTTTTGGGACTGTACCAAAAATGATTCAAAATGTCAATTGGATCGTGCCTCATGTTGAATAACCACTTTTTAACCCCTCAGAGTGACCAAAATGGCCATTTTTACAGAGTTTTGCTTACTCAAAAGCTTCAATTTTGACCAATTTCAGGCACATAAATGACTTTAAACACACTTATTTTAGTTGAAAAAGTCATAATTCACAACCAACAGTCATTTAGAGTCAAACGATTAAATGTTAAAATTTCATCCATATTGACCATTTTGGAAACGTTCGACAGGTCCGGAGTCATCGTTTTTCATCAGAAAATTGATTTTTGGGACTGTACCAAAAATGATTCAAAATGTCAAATGGATCGTGCCTCATGTTGAATAACCACTTTTTAACCCCTCAGAGTGACCAACATTGCCATTTTTACAGAGTTTTGCTTATTCAAAAGCTTTAATTTTGACCAATTTCAGGCACATAAATGACTTTAAACACACTTATTTTAGTTGAAAAAGTCATAATTCCCATCCAACAGTCATTTGGAGTCAAAAGATTAAATGTTAAAATTTCATCCATATTGACCATTTTGGAAACGTTCGACAGGTCCGGAGTCATCGTTTTTCATCAGAAAATAGATTTTTGGGACTGTACCAAAAGTGATTCAAAATGTCAAATGGATCGTGCCTCATGTTGAATAACCACTTTTTAACCCCTCAGAGTGACCAACATTGCCATTTTTACAGAGCTGTGCTTACTCAAAAGCTTCAATTTTGACAATTTCAGGCACATAAATGACTTTAAACACACTTATTTTAGTTGAAAAAGTCATAATTCCCATCCAACAGTTATTTGGAGTCAAAAGATTAAATGTTAAAATTTCATCCATATTGACCATTTTGGGAACGTTCGACAGGTCCGGAGTCATCGTTTTTCATCAGAAAATGGATTTTTGGGACTGTACCAAAAATGATTCAAAATGTCAAATGGGTCGTGCCTCATGTTGAATAACCACTTTTTAACCCCTCAGAGTGACCAAAATTGCCATTTTTACAGAGTTTTTGCTTATTCAAAAGCTTTAATTTTGACCAATTTCAGGCACATAAATGACTTTAAACACACTTATTTTAGTTGAAAAAGTCATAATTCACATCCAACAGTCATTTAGAGTCAAACGATTAAATGTTAAAATTTCATCCATATTGACCATTTTGGAAACGTTCGACAGGTCCGGAGTCATCGTTTTTCATCAGAAAATTGATTTTTGGGACTGTACCAAAAATGATTCAAAATGTCAAATGGATCGTGCCTCATGTTGAATAACCACTTTTTAACCCCTCAGAGTGACCAACATTGCCATTTTACAGAGTTTTGCTTACTCAAAAGCTTCAATTTTGACCAATTTCAGGCACATAAATGACTTTAAACACACTTATTTTAGTTGAAAAAGTCATAATTCCCATCCAACAGTCATTTGGAGTCAAAAGATTAAATGTTAAAATTTCATCCATATTGACCATTTTGGGAACGTTCGACAGGTCCGGAGTCATCGTTTTTCATCAGAAAATGGATTTTTGGGACTGTACCAAAAATGATTCAAAATGTCAAATGGATCGTGCCTCATGTTGAATAACCACTTTTTAACCCCTCAGAGTGACCAAAATTGCCATTTTTACAGAGTTTTTGCTTATTCAAAAGCTTTAATTTTGACCAATTTCAGGCACATAAATGACTTTAAACACACTTATTTTAGTTGAAAAAGTCATAATTCACATCCAACAGTCATTTAGAGTCAAAAGATTAAATGTTAAAATTTCATCCATATTGACCATTTTGGAAACGTTCGACAGGTCCGGAGTCATCGTTTTTCATCAGAAAATAGATTTTTGGGACTGTACCAAAAATGATTCAAAATGTCAAATGGATCGTGCCTCATGTTGAATAACCACTTTTTAACCCCTCAGAGTGACCAACATTGCCATTTTTACAGAGTTTTGCTTACTCAAAAGCTTCAATTTTGACCAATTTCAGGCACATAAATGACTTTAAACACACTTATTTTAGTTGAAAAAGTCATAATTCCCATCCAACAGTCATTTGGAGTCAAAAGAATAAATGTTAAAATTTCATCCATATTGACCATTTTGGGAACGTTCGACAGGTCCGGAGTCATCGTTTTTCATCAGAAAATGGATTTTGGGACTGTACCAAAAATGATTCAAAATGTCAAATGGGTCGTGCCTCATGTTGAATAACCACTTTTTAACCCCTCAGATTGACCAAAATTGCCATTTTTACAGAGTTTTTGCTTATTCAAAAGCTTTAATTTTGACCAATTTCAGGCACATAAATGACTTTAAACACACTTATTTTAGTTGAAAAGTCATAATTCACATCCAACAGTCATTTAGAGTCAAACGATTAAATGTTAAAATTTCATCCATATTGACCATTTTGGAAACGTTCGACAGGTCCGGAGTCATCGTTTTTCATCAGAAAATTGATTTTTGGGACTGTACCAAAAATGATTCAAAATGTCAAATGGATCGTGCCTCATGTTGAATAACCACTTTTTAACCCCTCAGAGTGACCAACATTGCCATTTTTACAGAGTTTTGCTTACTCAAAAGCTTCAATTTTGACCAATTTCAGGCACATAAATGACTTTAAACACACTTATTTTAGTTGAAAAAGTCATAATTCCCATCCAACAGTCATTTGGAGTCAAAAGATTAAATGTTAAAATTTCATCCATATTGACCATTTTGGGAACGTTCGACAGGTCCGGAGTCATCGTTTTTCATCAGAAAATGGATTTTTGGGACTGTACCAAAAATGATTCAAAATGTCAAATGGGTCGTGCCTCATGTTGAATAACCACTTTTTAACCCCTCAGAGTGACCAAAATTGCCATTTTTACAGAGTTTTTGCTTATTCAAAAGCTTTAATTTTGACCAATTTCAGGCACATAAATGACTTTAAACACACTTATTTTAGTTGAAAAAGTCATAATTCACATCCAACAGTCATTTAGAGTCAAACGATTAAATGTTAAAATTTCATCCATATTGACCATTTTGGAAACGTTCGACAGGTCCGGAGTCATCGTTTTTCATCAGAAAATTGATTTTTGGGACTGTACCAAAAAATGATTCAAAATGTCAAATGGATCGTGCCTCATGTTGAATAACCACTTTTTAACCCCTCAGAGTGACCAACATTGCCATTTTTACAGAGTTTTGCTTACTCAAAAGCTTCAATTTTGACCAATTTCAGGCACATAAATGACTTTAAACACACTTATTTTATTTGAAAAAGTCATAATTCCCATCCAACAGTCATTTGGAGTCAAAAGATTAAATGTTAAAATTTCATCCATATTGACCATTTTGGGAACGCTCGACAGGTCCGGAGTCATCGTTTTTCATCAGAAAATGGATTTTTGGGACTGTACCAAAAATGATTCAAAATGTCAAATGGATCGTGCCTCATGTTGAATAACCACTTTTTAACCCCTCAGAGTGACCAAAATTGCCATTTTTACAGAGTTTTTGCTTATTCAAAAGCTTTAATTTTGACCAATTTCAGGCACATAAATGACTTTAAACACACTTATTTTAGTTGAAAAAGTCATAATTCACATCCAACAGTCATTTAGAGTCAAAGATTAAATGTTAAAATTTCATCCATATTGACCATTTTGGAAACGTTCGACAGGTCCGGAGTCATCGTTTTTCATCAGAAAATAGATTTTTGGGACTGTACCAAAAATGATTCAAAATGTCAAATGGATTGTGCCTCATGTTGAATAACCACTTTTTAACCCCTCAGAGTGACCAACATTGCCATTTTTACAGAGTTTTGCTTACTCAAAAGCTTCAATTTTGACCAATTTCAGGCACATAAATGACTTTAAACACACTTATTTTAGTTGAAAAAGTCATAATTCCCATCCAACAGTCATTTGGAGTCAAAAGAATAAATGTTAAAATTTCATCCATATTGACCATTTTGGGAACGTTCGACAGGTCCGGAGTCATCGTTTTTCATCAGAAAATGGATTTTTGGGACTGTACCAAAAATGATTCAAAATGTCAAATGGGTCGTGCCTCATGTTGAATAACCACTTTTTAACCCCTCAGAGTGACCAAAATTGCCATTTTTACAGAGTTTTTGCTTATTCAAAAGCTTTAATTTTGACCAATTTCAGGCACATAAATGACTTTAAACACACTTATTTTAGTTGAAAAAGTCATAATTCACATCCAACAGTCATTTAGAGTCAAACGATTAAATGTTAAAATTTCATCCATATTGACCATTTTGGAAACGTTCGACAGGTCCGGAGTCATCGTTTTTCATCAGAAAATTGATTTTTGGGACTGTACCAAAAATGATTCAAAATGTCAAATGGATCGTGCCTCATGTTGAATAACCACTTTTTAACCCCTCAGAGTGACCAACATTGCCATTTTTACAGAGTTTTGCTTACTCAAAAGCTTCAATTTTGACCAATTTCAGGCACATAAATGACTTTAAACACACTTATTTTAGTTGAAAAAGTCATAATTCCCATCCAACAGTCATTTGGAGTCAAAAGATTAAATGTTAAAATTTCATCCATATTGACCATTTTGGGAACGTTCGACAGGTCCGGAGTCATCGTTTTTCATCAGAAAATGGATTTTTGGGACTGTACCAAAATGATTCAAAATGTCAAATGGATCGTGCCTCATGTTGAATAACCACTTTTTAACCCCTCAGAGTGACCAAAATTGCCATTTTTACAGAGTTTTTGCTTATTCAAAAGCTTTAATTTTGACCAATTTCAGGCACATAAATGACTTTAAACACACTTATTTTTGTTGAAAAAGTTATAATTCACATCCAACAGTCATTTAGAGTCAAAAGATTAAATGTTAAAATTTCATCCATATTGACCATTTTGGGAATGTTCGACAGGTCCGGAGTCATCGTTTTTCATCAGAAAATGGATTTTTGGGACTGTACCAAAAATGATTCAAAATGTCAAATGGATCGTGCCTCATGTTGAATAACCACTTTTTAACCCCTCAGAGTGACCAACATTGCCATTTTTACAGAGTTTCGCTTACTCAAAAGCTTCAATTTTGACCAATTTCAGGCACAGAAATGACTTTAAACACACTTATTTTAGTCGAAAGGGTCATAATTCACATCCAACAGTCATTTGGAGTCAAAAGATTAAATGTTAAAATTTCATCCATATTGACCATTTTGGGAACGTTCGACAGGTCCGGAGTCATCGTTTTTCATCAGAAAATGGATTTTTGGGACTGTACCAAAAATGATTCAAAATGTCAATTGGATCGTGCCTCATGTTGAATAACCACTTTTTAACCCCTCAGAGTGACCAAAATGGCCATTTTTACAGAGTTTTGCTTACTCAAAAGCTTCAATTTTGACCAATTTCAGGCACATAAATGACTTTAAACACACTTATTTTAGTCGAAAAGGCCATAATTCACATCCAACAGTCATTTGGAGTCAAAAGATTAAATGTCAAAATTTCATCCATATTGACCATTTTGGGAACGTTCGACAGGTCCGGAGTCATCGTTTTTCATCAGAAAATGGATTTTTGGGACTGTACCAAAAATGATTCAAAATGTCAATTGGATCGTGCCTCATGTTGAATAACCACTTTTTAACCCCTCAGAGTGACCAAAATGGCCATTTTTACAGAGTTTTGCTTACTCAAAAGCTTCAATTTTGACCAATTTCAGGCACATAAATGACTTTAAACACACTTATTTTAGTTGAAAAAGTCATAATTCACAACCAACAGTCATTTAGAGTCAAACGATTAAATGTTAAAATTTCATCCATATTGACCATTTTGGAAACGTTCGACAGGTCCGGAGTCATCGTTTTTCATCAGAAAATTGATTTTTGGGACTGTACCAAAAATGATTCAAAATGTCAAATGGATCGTGCCTCATGTTGAATAACCACTTTTTAACCCCTCAGAGTGACCAACATTGCCATTTTTACAGAGTTTTGCTTATTCAAAAGCTTTAATTTTGACCAATTTCAGGCACATAAATGACTTTAAACACACTTATTTTAGTTGAAAAAGTCATAATTCCCATCCAACAGTCATTTGGAGTCAAAAGATTAAATGTTAAAATTTCATCCATATTGACCATTTTGGAAACGTTCGACAGGTCCGGAGTCATCGTTTTTCATCAGAAAATAGATTTTTGGGACTGTACCAAAAATGATTCAAAATGTCAAATGGATCGTGCCTCATGTTGAATAACCACTTTTTAACCCCTCAGAGTGACCAACATTGCCATTTTTACAGAGCTTTGCTTACTCAAAAGCTTCAATTTTGACCAATTTCAGGCACATAAATGACTTTAAACACACTTATTTTAGTTGAAAAAGTCATAATTCCCATCCAACAGTTATTTGGAGTCAAAAGATTAAATGTTAAAATTTCATCCATATTGACCATTTTGGGAACGTTCGACAGGTCCGGAGTCATCGTTTTTCATCAGAAAATGGATTTTTGGGACTGTACCAAAAATGATTCAAAATGTCAAATGGGTCGTGCCTCATGTTGAATAACCACTTTTTAACCCTCAGAGTGACCAAAATTGCCATTTTTACAGAGTTTTTGCTTATTCAAAAGCTTTAATTTTGACCAATTTCAGGCACATAAATGACTTTAAACACACTTATTTTAGTTGAAAAAGTCATAATTCACATCCAACAGTCATTTAGAGTCTAAAGATGAAATGTTAAAATTTCATCCATATTGACCATTTTGGGAACGTTCGACAGGTCCGGAGTCATCGTTTTTCGTCAGAAAATGGATTTTTGGGACTGTACCAAAAATTATTCAAAATGTCAAATGGATCGTGCCTCATGTTGAATAACCACTTTTTAACCCCTCAGAGTGACCAACATTGCCATTTTTACAGAGTTTCGCTTACTCAAAAGCTTCAATTTTGACCAATTTCAGGCACAGAAATGACTTTAAACACACTTATTTTAGTCGAAAAGGTCATAATTCACATCCAACAGTCATTTGGAGTCAAAAGATTAAATGTTAAAATTTCATCCATATTGACCATTTTGGGAACGTTCGACAGGTCCGGAGTCATCGTTTTTCATCAGAAAATGGATTTTTGGGACTGTACCAAAAATGATTCAAAATGTCAAATGGATCGTGCCTCATGTTGAATAACCACTTTTTAACCCCTCAGAGTGACCAAAATTGCCATTTTTACAGAGTTTTCGCTTACTCAAAAGCTTCAATTTTGACCAATTTCAGGCACAGAAATGACTTTAAACACACTTATTTTAGTCGAAAGGGTCATAATTCACATCCAACAGTCATTTGGAGTCAAAAGATTAAATGTTAAAATCTCATCCATATTGACCATTTTGGGAACGTTCGACAGGTCCGGAGTCATCGTTTTTCATCAGAAAATGGATTTTTGGGACTGTACCAAAAATGATTCAAAATGTCAAATGGATCGTGCCTCATGTTGAATAACCACTTTTTAACCCCTCAGAGTGACCAAAATTGCCATTTTTACAGAGTTTTTGCTTATTCAAAAGCTTTAATTTTGACCAATTTCAGGCACATAAATGACTTTAAACACACTTATTTTAGTTGAAAAAGTCATAATTCACATCCAACAGTCATTTAGAGTCAAAAGATTAAATGTTAAAATTTCATCCATATTGACCATTTTGGAATCGTTCGACAGGTCCGGAGTCATCTTTTTTCATCAGAAAATGGATTTTTGGGACTGCACCAAAAATGATTCAAAATGTCAAATGGATCGTGCCTCATGTTGAATAACCACTTTTTAACCCCTCAGAGTGACCAAAATTGCCATTTTTACAGAGTTTTTGCTTATTCAAAAGCTTTAATTTTGACCAATTTCAGGCACATAAATGACTTTAAACACACTTATTTTAGTTGAAAAAGTCATAATTCACATCCAACAGTCATTTAGAGTCAAAAGATTAAATGTTAAAATTTCATCCATATTGACCATTTTGGAAACGTTCGACAGGTCCGGAGTCATCGTTTTTCATCAGAAAACTGATTTTTGGGACTGTACCAAAAATGATTCAAAATGTCAAATGGATCGTGCCTCATGTTGAATAACCACTTTTTAACCCCTCAGAGTGACCAACATTGCCATTTTTACAGAGTTTCGCTTACTCAAAAGCTTCAATTTTGACCAATTTCAGGCACAGAAATGACTTTAAACACACTTATTTTAGTCGAAAAGGCCATAATTCACATCCAACAGTCATTTGGAGTCAAAAGATTAAATGTCAAAATTTCATCCATATTGACCATTTTGGGAACGTTCGACAGGTCCGGAGTCATCGTTTTTCATCAGAAAATGGATTTTTGGGACTGTACCAAAATGATTCAAAATGTCAATTGGATCGTGCCTCATGTTGAATAACCACTTTTTAACCCCTCAGAGTGACCAAAATGGCCATTTTTACAGAGTTTTGCTTACTCAAAAGCTTCAATTTTGACCAATTTCAGGCACATAAATGACTTTAAACACACTTATTTTAGTTGAAAAAGTCATAATTCACAACCAACAGTCATTTGGAGTCAAAAGATTAAATGTTAAAATTTCATCCATATTGACCATTTTGGGAACGTTCGACAGGTCCGGAGTCATCGTTTTTCATCAGAAAATGGATTTTTGGGACTGTACCAAAAATGATTCAAAATGTCAAATGGATCGTGCCTCATGTTGAATAACCACTTTTTAACCCCTCAGAGTGACCAACATTGCCATTTTTACAGAGTTTTGCTTACTCAAAAGCTTCAATTTTGACCAATTTTAGGCACATAAATGACTTTAAACACACTTATTTTAGTTGAAAAAGTCATAATTCCCATCCAACAGTCATTTGGAGTCAAAAGATTAAATGTTAAAATTTCATCCATATTGACCATTTTGGGAACGTTCGACAGGTCCGGAGTCATCGTTTTTCATCAGAAAATGGATTTTTGGGACTGTACCAAAAATGATTCAAAATGTCAAATGGATCGTGCCTCATGTTGAATAACCACTTTTTAACCCCTCAGAGTGACCAAAATTGCCATTTTTACAGAGTTTTTGCTTATTCAAAAGCTTTAATTTTGACCAATTTCAGGCACATAAATGACTTTAAACACACTTATTTTAGTTGAAAAAGTCATAATTCACATCCAACAGTCATTTAGAGTCAAAAGATTAAATGTTAAAATTTCATCCATATTGACCATTTTGGAATCGTTCGACAGGTCCGGAGTCATCGTTTTTCATCAGAAAATGGATTTTGGGACTGTACCAAAAATGATTCAAAATGTCAAATGGATCGTGCCTCATGTTGAATAACCACTTTTTAACCCCTCAGAGTTACCAAAATTGCCATTTTTACAGAGTTTTTGCTTATTCAAAAGCTTTAATTTTGACCAATTTCAGGCACATAAATGACTTTAAACACACTTATTTTTGTTGAAAAAGTTATAATTCACATCCAACAGTCATTTAGAGTCAAAAGATTAAATGTTAAAATTTCATCCATATTGACCATTTTGGAAACGTTCGACAGGTCCGGAGTCATCGTTTTTCATCAGAAAATTGATTTTTGGGACTGTACCAAAAATGATTCAAAATGTCAAATGGATCGTGCCTCATGTTGAATAACCACTTTTTAACCCCTCAGAGTGACCAACATTGCCATTTTTACAGAGTTTTGCTTACTCAAAAGCTTCAATTTTGACCAATTTCAGGCACATAAATGACTTTAAACACACTTATTTTAGTTGAAAAAGTCATAATTCCCATCCAACAGTCATTTGGAGTCAAAAGATTAAATGTTAAAATTTCATCCATATTGACCATTTTGGGAACGTTCGACAGGTCCGGAGTCATCGTTTTTCATCAGAAAATGGATTTTTGGGACTGTACCAAAAATGATTCAAAATGTCAAATGGATCGTGCCTCATGTTGAATAACCACTTTTTAACCCCTCAGAGTGACCAAAATTGCCATTTTTACAGAGTTTTTGCTTATTCAAAAGCTTTAATTTTGACCAATTTCAGGCACATAAATGACTTTAAACACACTTATTTTTGTTGAAAAAGTTATAATTCACATCCAACAGTCATTTAGAGTCAAAAGATTAAATGTTAAAATTTCATCCATATTGACCATTTTGGGAATGTTCGACAGGTCCGGAGTCATCGTTTTTCATCAGAAAATGGATTTTTGGGACTGTACCAAAAATGATTCAAAATGTCAAATGGATCGTGCCTCATGTTGAATAACCACTTTTTAACCCCTCAGAGTGACCAACATTGCCATTTTTACAGAGTTTCGCTTACTCAAAAGCTTCAATTTTGACCAATTTCAGGCACAGAAATGACTTTAAACACACTTATTTTAGTCGAAAGGGTCATAATTCACATCCAACAGTCATTTGGAGTCAAAAGATTAAATGTTAAAATTTCATCCATATTGACCATTTTGGGAACGTTCGACAGGTCCGGAGTCATCGTTTTCATCAGAAAATGGATTTTTGGGACTGTACCAAAAATGATTCAAAATGTCAATTGGATCGTGCCTCATGTTGAATAACCACTTTTTAACCCCTCAGAGTGACCAAAATGGCCATTTTTACAGAGTTTTGCTTACTCAAAAGCTTCAATTTTGACCAATTTCAGGCACATAAATGACTTTAAACACACTTATTTTAGTCGAAAAGGCCATAATTCACATCCAACAGTCATTTGGAGTCAAAAGATTAAATGTCAAAATTTCATCCATATTGACCATTTTGGGAACGTTCGACAGGTCCGGAGTCATCGTTTTTCATCAGAAAATGGATTTTTGGGACTGTACCAAAAATGATTCAAAATGTCAATTGGATCGTGCCTCATGTTGAATAACCACTTTTTAACCCCTCAGAGTGACCAAAATGGCCATTTTTACAGAGTTTTGCTTACTCAAAAGCTTCAATTTTGACCAATTTCAGGCACATAAATGACTTTAAACACACTTATTTTAGTTGAAAAAGTCATAATTCACAACCAACAGTCATTTAGAGTCAAACGATTAAATGTTAAAATTTCATCCATATTGACCATTTTGGAAACGTTCGACAGGTCCGGAGTCATCGTTTTTCATCAGAAAATTGATTTTTGGGACTGTACCAAAAATGATTCAAAATGTCAAATGGATCGTGCCTCATGTTGAATAACCACTTTTTAACCCCTCAGAGTGACCAACATTGCCATTTTTACAGAGTTTTGCTTATTCAAAAGCTTTAATTTTGACCAATTTCAGGCACATAAATGACTTTAAACACACTTATTTTAGTTGAAAAAGTCATAATTCCCATCCAACAGTCATTTGGAGTCAAAAGATTAAATGTTAAAATTTCATCCATATTGACCATTTTGGAAACGTTCGACAGGTCCGGAGTCATCGTTTTTCATCAGAAAATAGATTTTTGGGACTGTACCAAAAATGATTCAAAATGTCAAATGGATCGTGCCTCATGTTGAATAACCACTTTTTAACCCCTCAGAGTGACCAACATTGCCATTTTTACAGAGCTTTGCTTACTCAAAAGCTTCAATTTTGACCAATTTCAGGCACATAAATGACTTTAAACACACTTATTTTAGTTGAAAAAGTCATAATTCCCATCCAACAGTTATTTGGAGTCAAAAGATTAAATGTTAAAATTTCATCCATATTGACCATTTTGGGAACGTTCGACAGGTCCGGAGTCATCGTTTTTCATCAGAAAATGGATTTTTGGGACTGTACCAAAAATGATTCAAAATGTCAAATGGGTCGTGCCTCATGTTGAATAACCACTTTTTAACCCCTCAGAGTGACCAAAATTGCCATTTTTACAGAGTTTTTGCTTATTCAAAAGCTTTAATTTTGACCAATTTCAGGCACATAAATGACTTTAAACACACTTATTTTAGTTGAAAAAGTCATAATTCACATCCAACAGTCATTTAGAGTCTAAAGATGAAATGTTAAAATTTCATCCATATTGACCATTTTGGGAACGTTCGACAGGTCCGGAGTCATCGTTTTTCGTCAGAAAATGGATTTTTGGGACTGTACCAAAAATTATTCAAAATGTCAAATGGATCGTGCCTCATGTTGAATAACCACTTTTTAACCCTCAGAGTGACCAACATTGCCATTTTTACAGAGTTTCGCTTACTCAAAAGCTTCAATTTTGACCAATTTCAGGCACAGAAATGACTTTAAACACACTTATTTTAGTCGAAAAGGTCATAATTCACATCCAACAGTCATTTGGAGTCAAAAGATTAAATGTTAAAATTTCATCCATATTGACCATTTTGGGAACGTTCGACAGGTCCGGAGTCATCGTTTTTCATCAGAAAATGGATTTTTGGGACTGTACCAAAAATGATTCAAAATGTCAAATGGATCGTGCCTCATGTTGAATAACCACTTTTTAACCCCTCAGAGTGACCAAAATTGCCATTTTTACAGAGTTTTCGCTTACTCAAAAGCTTCAATTTTGACCAATTTCAGGCACAGAAATGACTTTAAACACACTTATTTTAGTCGAAAGGGTCATAATTCACATCCAACAGTCATTTGGAGTCAAAAGATTAAATGTTAAAATCTCATCCATATTGACCATTTTGGGAACGTTCGACAGGTCCGGAGTCATCGTTTTTCATCAGAAAATGGATTTTTGGACTGTACCAAAAATGATTCAAAATGTCAAATGGATCGTGCCTCATGTTGAATAACCACTTTTTAACCCCTCAGAGTGACCAAAATTGCCATTTTTACAGAGTTTTTGCTTATTCAAAAGCTTTAATTTTGACCAATTTCAGGCACATAAATGACTTTAACACACTTATTTTAGTTGAAAAAGTC